>NW_026636014.1:0-20780 GCF_028554395.1 Pezoporus wallicus
TGTTCAGCACCAAGACCCTGGTGCAGGTCCCATCCCCATCACCCATCACCCACCTCCATCACCCATAACCCACCCCCAGCACCCATGGGTGCCCCGCTGACCCCTTTATCCCCATGTCCCCCCCAGACCTGGGGCTGTTCAGCACCAAGACCCTGGTGCAGGTCCCATCCCCATCACCCATCACCCATCTCCATCACCCATCCCCCATCCCCATCACCCATCACCCATCCCCATCACCCATAACCCATCCCCCAGCACCCATGGGTGCCCCGCTGACCCCTTTATCCCCCCCCCAGACCTGGGGCTGTTCAGCACCAAGACCCTGGTGCAGGCCAGCGGGGAGCACGCCGTTGAGGTGCGCACCCAGGTCCAGCAGCCCTCGGACCAGAACTGGGACCTCTCGGGCACCCGGCAGGTGTGGCCCTGCGCCAGCAGCCGCTCCCACACCACCATCGCCAAGTACGCCCAGTACCAGGCCTCGTCCTTCCAGGAGGCTCTGCAGGTAAGGGGGGGGACGTGGGGGGCTAAGGGGGGATGGGGGGCTATGGGGGGGATGGGGAGAATGGGGGTGATGGGGTGATGGGGGTAAGGGGGGTGATGGGGGTAATGAAGGGAATGGGGTGATGGGATGAGGGTGATGGGGGTGATGGGGGTAATGGGGGTTAGGGGGTAATGGGGGAATGGGGGTGATGGGGGTAATGGGGGTGATGGGGGTGATGGGGGTAATGAGGGTGATGGGAGTAATGGGGGTGATGGGGGTAATGAGGGTGATGGGAGTAATGGGGGTGATGGGGGTAATGGGGATGGGGGACATGGGGGTGATGGGGGTAAGGGGGGTGATGGGGGTGATGAAGGGAATGGGGTGATGGGATGGGGGAGATGGGGGTGATGGGGGGATGGGGTGATGGGGGTGATGGGGGTAAGGGGGGTGATGGAATGGGGGTGATGGTGATGGGGGTAATGGGGGTGAGGGGGTAATGGGGGAATGGGGGTGATGGGGGTAATGGGGGTGATGGTTTAATGGGGGTGATGGGGGTAATGAGGGTGATGGGAGTAATGGGGGTAATGGGGATGGGGGACATGGGGGTGATGGGGGAAATGGGGGTAAGGGGGGTGATGGGGGTGATGGGGGACATGGGGGTAATGGGGGTGAGGGGGGTAATGGGGGTGATAGAAGCAATGAGGGACATGGGGGTGATGGGGGGACATGGGGGTGATGAGGGAATGGGGGTGAGGGCAGTAATGGGGGTGATGGGGGTAACAGGGGGGATGGGGGACATGGGGGTGATGGGGGGAATGCAGCCTATGGGGGTAATGGGGGTGATGGGGGGACATGGGGGTAATGAGGGTGATGGGGGTAATGGGGGTGATGGGGGGAATGGCAGCAATGGAGGACATGGGGGAATGGGGGGCTATGGAGGGAATGGGGACAATGGGGGTAATGGGGGTAATGGGGACAGTGGGAGTTATGGGGTAATGGGGGCTATGGGGGTGATGGGAGTATGGGGGCAATGGGGGCTATGAGGGGAATGGGGCAATGTGGGTAAGGAGGGCTATGGGGGGAATGGGGACTATGGATGGAATGGGGGGAATGCGGGTAATGGGGCAATGGGGGTGAGGGGGAAATGGGAACAATGGGGGTGATGGGGACAATGGGGGCGATGGGGGCGATGGGGACAATGGGGGCGATGGGGACAATGGGGACAATGGGGACAATGGGGGCTATGGGGACAATGGGGCAATGGGGGCAATGGGGGCGATGGGGACAATGGGGCAATGGGGGCAATGGGGCCATGGTGACGTCCCCACAGGAGGACAAGGACAGTGAGGATGAGGAGGCCGAGGAACCTGACAGCACCACAGAGACCCCCCCCAGGTAGGGCCAGCCCCTCTATGGGGGGGTGACACCCTGGGGACCCCATGGCACCCATGGGTGACACCCTGGTGACCCCATGGCACCCATGGGTGTCCCCATGTGTCCTCCCCCCCAACCCCCCAGCAACCCCGACCAGAAATCCCACCAGATCATCAAGTTTGGGACCAACATCGACCTCTCGGATGCCAAGAGGTGAGGGGGGGGCACCCATGGGTGATGGGGAGCCTATGGGTGATGGGGGCACCTGTGGGTGATGGGGGAACCTATGGGTGATGGGGGACCTATGGGTGATGGGGGCACCTGTGGGTGATGGGGGAACCTATGGGTGATGGGGGGACCTATGGGTGATGGGGGACCTATGGGTGATGGGGACACCTATGGGTGATGGGGACACCTATGGGTGATGGGGGACCTATGGGTGATGGGGGCACCTATGGGTGATGGGGGACCTATGGGTGATGGGGGCACCTATGGGTGATGGGGTTCACCTATGGGTGATGGGGGCACCTATGGGTGATGGGGACACCTATGGGTGATGGGGACACCTATGGGTGATGGGGGACCTATGGGTGATGGGGGCACCTATGGGTGATGGGGGACCTATGGGTGATGGGGACACCTATGGGTGATGGGGACACCTATGGGTGATGGGGGACCTATGGGTGATGGGGGCACCTATGGGTGATGGGGGAACCTATGGGTGATGGGGGAACCTATGGGTGTTGGGCTCACCTATGGGTGTTGGGGCTCACCTATGGGTGTTGGGGCTCACCTATGGGTGATGGGGGAACCTATGGGTGTTGGGGCTCACCTATGGGTGATGGGGGAACCTATGGGTGTTGGGGCTCACCTATGGGTGTTGGGGCTCACCTATGGGTGATGGGGGAACCGATGGGTGTTGGGCTCACCTATGGGTGTTGGGGCTCACCTTTGGGTGATGGGGGAACCTATGGGTGTTGGGGCTCACCTATGGGTGATGGGGGAACCTATGGGTGTTGGGGCTCACCTATGGGTGTTGGGGCTCACCTATGGGTGATGGGGGAACCTATGGGTGTTGGGGCTCACCTATGGGTGTTGGGGCTCACCTATGGGTGATGGGGGAACCTATGGGTGTTGGGGCTCACCTATGGGTGATGGGGCTCACCTATGGGTGATGGGGCTCACCCATGGGTGATGGGGGACCTATGGGTGATGGGGGATCTATGAGTGATGGGGGCACCTATGAGTGATGGGGCTCATCTATGGGTGATGGGGGAACCTATGGGTGATGGGGGAACCTAGGGGTGATGGGGGAACCTAGGGGTGATGGGGGACCTATGGGTGTTGAGGTTCACCTATGGGTGTTGGGGCTCACCTATGGGTGATGGGGGAACCTATGGGTGATGGGGCTCACCAGTGGGTGATGGGGCTCACCTATGGGTGACATGTCCAACGGGTGACACTCCCCATGGATGCCACCTTCCATGGGTGACATCTCCAATGGGTGACACATCCCATGGATAATGTGGTCCATGGACAACACACCAATGGGTGCCATCTCCATTGGGTGCCATGTCCCATGGGTGCCACCTCCAATGGGTTCTACCTCCATTGGGTACCATGTCCCATGGGCTCCACCTCCATTGGGTGCTGTGTCCCATGGGAGCCACCACCATTGGGTGCCGTGTCCCATGGTTGCTGTGTCCCATGGGTGCCACCTCCATTGGGTGCCACCTCCATTGGGTGCTGTGTCCCATGGTTGCAACCTCCATTGGGTTCCATGTCCCATGGGAGTCACCTCTATTGTGTCCTGTGCCCCATGGGTGCCACCTCTATTGTGTGCCATGTCCCATGGGTGCCGTGTCCCATGGGTGCCATGCACCATGGGTGTCACCTCCATTGGATGCCATGTCCCATGGGTGCCACCTCCATTGGGTGCCGTGCCCCATGGGTGCCATGCCCCATGGGTGCCACCTCCATTGTGTGCCATGCCCCATGGGTGCCACCTCCATTGGGTGCCGTGCCCCATTGGTGCCACCTCCATTGTGTGCCATGCCCCATGGGTGCCATCTCCATTGTGTGCCGTGTCCCATGGGTGCCACCTCCATTGGATGCCGTGTCCCATGGGTGCCACCTCCATTGGATGCCATGTCCCATGGGTGCCGCCTCCATTGGGTGCTGTGCCCCATGGGTGCCATCTCCATTGGATGCTATGTCCCATGGGTGCCACCTCCATTGGGTGCCGTGCCCCATGGGTGCTGTGCCCCATGGGTGCCACCTCCATTGTGTGCTATGCACCATGGGTGCCACTTCCATTGGCTGCCGTGCCCCATGGGTGCCACCTCCATTGGGTGCTATGCACCATGGATGCCACCTCCATTGGATGCCATGCACCATGGGTGCCACCTCCATTGGGTGCCACCTCCATTGGGTGCCGTGTTCTATGCGTGCCACCTCTATTGGGTGCTGTGTCCCATGGGTGCCACCTCCATTGTGTGCCGTGTCCCATGGGTGCTGTGTCCTATGGCTGCCACCTCCATTGGATGCCGTGCCCCATGGGTGCCATCTCCATTGGGTGCCACCTCCATTGGGTGCCGTGTTCCATGCATGCCACCTCCATTGGGTGCTGTGTCCCATGGGTGCAACCTCCATTGTGTGCCGTGTCCCATGGGTGCCACCTCCATTGGGTGCCATGTCCCATGGGTGCTGTGCCCTATGGCTGCCACCTCCATTGGATGCCATGCCCCATTGGGTGCCACCTCCATTGGGTGCTATGTCCCATGGGTGCCACCTCCATTGGGTGCCGTGTCCATTGTGTGCTGTGCCCCATGGGTGCCACCTCCATTGTGTGCCGTGTCCCATGGGTGCCACCTCCATTGGGTGCCACCTCCATTGGGTGCCATGTCCCATGGGTGCCACCTCTATTGGATGCCATGTCCATTGTGTGCCGTGTCCCATGGGTGCCACCTCCATTGGGTGCCATGTCCCATGGGTGCCACCTCCATTGGGTGCCACCTCCATTGGGTGCCATGTCCCTTGTGTGCCGTGCCCCATGGGTGCCACCTCCATTGTGTGCCGTGTCCCATGGGTGCCACCTCCATTGGGTGCCACCTCCATTGGGTGCCATGTCCCATGGGTGCCACCTCCATTGGATGCCGTGTCCATTGTGTGCCGTGCCCCATGGGTGCCACCTCCATTGGGTGCCGTGTCCCATGGGTGCCACCTCCATTGTGTGCCGTGTCCCATGGGTGCCACCTCCATTGGGTGCCACCTCCATTGGGTGCCATGTCCCATGGGTGCCACCTCTATTGGATGCCATGTCCATTGTGTGCCGTGTCCCATGGGTGCCACCTCTATTGGATGCCATGTCCATTGTGTGCCGTGCCCCATGGGTGCCACCTCCATTGGATGCCATGTCCCATGAGTGCCACCTCCATTGGATGCCGTGTCCATTGTGTGCTGTGTCCCATGGGTGCCACCTCCATTGGGTGCCGTGTCCCATGGGTGCCACCTCCATTGGGTGCCACCTCCATTGGGTGCCATGTCCCATGGGTGCCACCTCCATTGTGTGCCATGTCCCATGGGTGCCACCTCCATTGGATGCCATGTCCATTGTGTGCCGTGCCCCATGGGTGCCACCTCCATTGGATGCCATGTCCCATGAGTGCCACCTCCATTGGATGCCGTGTCCATTGTGTGCTGTGTCCCATGAGTGCCACCTCCATTGTGTGCCGTGCCCCATGGGTGCCACCTCCATTGTGTGCCGTGCCCCATGGGTGCCACCTCCATTGGGTGCCACCTCTGTTGGGTGCCATGTCCCATGGGTGCCACCTCCATTGTGTGCCGTGCCCCATGGGTGCCACCTCCATTGTGTGCCGTGCCCCATGGATGCCGTGCCCCACGGGTGCCACCCTATCCGTCTCCCCCACAGGTGGAAGCCGCAGCTGCAGGAGCTGCTCAAGCTCCCGGCCTTCATGCGCGTGTCGTCCACGGGGAACATGCTGAGCCATGTGGGGCACACCATCCTGGGCATGAACACCGTGCAGCTCTACATGAAGGTGCCGGGCAGCCGCACCCCCGGTGAGTGCGCCGACGGCACCGCGACGGCACCCAGCCGGTGGGGCGGCGGGAGGGTGACGGTGGGCTGAGCACCCGCAGTGGGGTGGCTGGCGGGGGGGGGGGGTGTGCACAGTGTGGGGGGGGGAGACACATGACACGTCGATGGGATGACTTCAGTGGGGTGTATGTAGACCCTGTGGGGTGATGTCGATGGGGTGACATCGATGGGGTGTATATAGTGTGGGGTGACATCGATGGGGTGTATGTAGACCCTGTGGGGTGATGTCGATGGGGTGACATCGATGGGGTGTATATAGTGTGGGGTGACATCGATGGGGTGACTTCGGTGGGGTGTATGTAGACCCTGTGGGGTGATGTCGATGGGGTGACATCGATGGGGTGTATATAGTGTGGGGTGACATCGATGGGGTGACATCGGTGGAGTGTATGTAGACCCTGTGGGGTGATGTCGATGGGGTGACATCGATGGGGTGTATATAGTGTGGGGTGACATCGATGGGGTGACATCGATGGGGTGTATGTAGACCCTGTGGGGTGATGTCGATGGGGTGACATCGATGGGGTGTATATAGTGTGGGGTGACATCGACGGGGTGACATCGATGGGGTGTATGTAGACCCTGTGGGGTGATGTCGATGGGGTGACATCGATGGGGTGTATATAGTGTGGGGTGACATCGATGGGGTGACATCGATGGGGTGTATGTAGACCCTGTGGGGTGATGTCGATGGGGTGACATCGATGGGGTGTATATCGTGTGGGGTGACATCGATGGGGTGACATCGATGGGGTGTACATAGTGTGGGGGGACATCGATGGGGTGGCGTCGATAGGGTGTACATAGACAGTGTGGGGGGACATCAGTGGGGTGTATATAGACACTGGGGGGTCACGTTGATGGGGTGACATCGATGGGGTGTATATAGACAGTGGGGTGACATGGGTTGATGGGGTGTACATAGTGGGGGGGGACATCGATGGGGTGGCATAGATGGGGTGTATGTAGACCATGTGGGGTGATGTCGATGGGGTGACATCGATGGGGTGTATATAGACAGTGTGGGGTGACATCAATGGGGTGACATCGATGGGGAGTATATAGTGTGGGGTGACATCGATGGGGTGACATCGGTGGAGTGTATGTAGACCCTGTGGGGTGATGTCGATGGGGTGACATCGATGGGGTGTATATAGTGTGGGGTGACATCGATGGGGTGACATCGATGGGGTGTATGTAGACCCTGTGGGGTGATGTCGATGGGGTGACATCGATGGGGTGTATATAGACAGTGTGGGGTGACATCAATGGGGTGACATCGATGGGGTGTATATAGACCCTGTGGGGTGACGTCGATCGGGTGACATCGATGGGGTGACATCAATGGGGTGTATATAGACAGTGGGGGGTGACATCGATGGGGTGACATCGATGGGGTGTATATAGACACTGTGGGGTGATGTTGATGGGGTGATGTTGATGGTGTGATATTGATGGGGTGATTATAGACCCTGTGGGGTGACATTTATGGGGTGACATCGATGGGGTGTATATAGACACTGTGAGATGACAACGATGGGGTGACATCGATGGGGTGTATATAGACACTGTGAGATGACAACGATGGGGTGACATCGATTGGGTGTATATAGACCCTGTGGGTCTCTATGGGTCTCTGTGGGTCCCTATGGGTCTCTATGTGTCCCTATGTGTCTCTATGGGTCCCTTTGGGTCCCTATGTATCTCTGTGTGTCTCTATGTGTCTCTATGGGTCTCTATGGTCTCTATGGGTCCCTATGGTCCCTATGTGTCCCTATGTGTCCCTATGGTCCCTATGTGTCCCTATGTGTCCCTATGGTCCCTATGTATCCCTATGTGTCCCTATGTGTCCCTATGGTCCCTATGGGTCTCTCTGGGTCTCTCTGGGTCCCTATGTGTCCCTATGTGTCCCTATGGGTCCCTATGGTCTCTATGGGTCCCTATGTGTCCCTATGTGTCCCAATAGGTCTCTATGGGTCTCTCTGGGTCCCTATGTGTCCCTATGTGTCCCTATGGGTCCCTATGGTCTCTATGGGTCCCTATGGTCCCTATGTGTCCCTATGTGTCTCTATGTGTCCCTATGGTCCCTATTGGTCTCTGTGGGTCTCTCTGGGTCCCTATGTGTCCCTATGGTCTCTGGGTCCCTATGGGTCCCTATGTGTCGCTATGGGTCCCTATGTGTCGCTATGGGTCCCTATGTGTCGCTATGGGTCCCTATGGGTCCCTATGTGTCGCTATGTGTCCCTATGTGTCGCTATGGGTCCCTATGTGTCGCTATGGGTCCCTATGGGTCCCTATGTGTCGCTATGTGTCCCTATGTGTCGCTATGGGTCCCTATGTGTCGCTATGGGTCCCTATGGGTCCCTATGTGTCGCTATGGGTCCCTATGTGTCGCTATGGGTCCCTATGGGTCCCTATGTGTCGCTATGGGTCCCTATGTGTCGCTGTGGGTCCCTATGTGTCGATATGTGTCCCTATGTGTCGCTATGGGTCCCTATGTGTCGCTATGGGTCCCTATGTGTCGCTATGGTCCCTATGTGTCGCTATGGGTCCCTATGTGTCGCTATGGGTCCCTATGTGTCTGTGGGTCCCTATGTGTCGATATGTGTCCCTATGTGTCGCTATGGGTCCCTATGTGTCGCTATGGTCCCTATGTGTCGCTATGGGTCCCTATGTGTCGCTATGGGTCCCTATGTGTCGCTATGGGTCCCTATGTGTCGCTGTGGGTCCCTATGTGTCGATATGTGTCCCTATGTGTCGCTATGGGTCCCTATGTGTCGCTATGGTCCCTATGTGTCGCTATGGGTCCCTATGTGTCGCTATGGGTCCCTATGTGTCGCTATGTGTCCCTATGGGGTCCCTATGTGTCGCTATGGGTCGCTGTGGGGTCCCTATGTGTCGCTATGGGTCGCTATGGGTCTCTATGTGTCGCTATGGGTCCCTATGTGTCCCTATGGGTCTCTATGGGTCCCTATGGGTCCCTATGGTCCCTATGTGTCGCTGTGGGTCCCTATGTGTCCCTATGGTCCCTATGTGTCGCTGTGGGTCCCTATGTGTCGCTATGGTCCCTATGTGTCGCTATGGGTCCCTATGTGTCGCTATGGGTCCCTATGTGTCCCTATGTGTCGCTATGGGTCCCTATGGGTCCCTATGTGTCGCTGTGGGTCCCTATGTGTCGCTATGGGTCCCTATGTGTCGCTATGGGTCCCTATGTGTCCCTATGGTCCCTATGTGTCGCTATGGGTCCCTATGTGTCCCTATGGTCCCTATGTGTCGCTGTGGGTCCCTATGTGTCCCTATGGTCCCTATGTGTCGCTGTGGGTCCCTATGTGTCGCTATGGGTCCCTATGTGTCGCTATGGGTCCCTATGTGTCGCTATGGGGTGCCATGAGGGCGCTGTCCCCGCAGGCCACCAGGAGAACAACAACTTCTGCTCGGTGAACATCAACATCGGGCCCGGAGACTGCGAGTGGTTCGCGGTGCACGAGCACTACTGGGAGACCATCAGCGGCTTCTGCGACAGGCGAGGGGCGGGGCCAAAGGGGAGGGGCGGGGCCATGGGGGGCAATGGGGAGGGGTGGGCGAAGGGGCGGAGCCATAGGGCACAATGGTGAGGGGTGGGAAAGGGGCGGGTCTAAAGGGAAGGGGTGGAGCCATAGGGCACAATGGGGAGGGGTGGAGAAGGGGCGGAGCCATAGGGCACAATGGTGAGGGATGGGAAAGGGGCGGGGTTAAAGGGAAGGGGCGGAGCCATAGGGCACAATGGTGAGGGATGGGAAAGGGGCGAGGCCATAGGGCACAATGGTGAGGGGTAAGAAAGGGGCGGGGCTAAAGGGAAGGGGTGGAGTCATAGGGCGCAATGGTGAGGGATGGGAAAGCGGCGGGGCGAAAGGGAAGGGGTGAAGCTGTAAGACACAATGGTGAGGGGTGGGAAAGGGGCGGGGCTAAAGGGAAGGGGTGGAGTCATAGGGCACAATGGTGAGTTTTTCTCCTTGCTAATTTTTGCCCAATTCTTTCCTGGTTTCAGAGTTTTTGGCTCATTTCTAACCCATTTTTCCCCATTTCTATCAATTTTAAGCATTTTTTCGTTTCTTTTCCTAACCCAAATTTCTCAATTTCTAACCATTTTTAAGTTATTTTTCCCCTTTCCTAACCCACTTTTGTCAAGTTCTAACCCCTTTTTAATCCATTTTTGGCAGTTTCTATCCTATTTTTGCCACGTTTCAACCCCTTGTAAGCTTTTTTTTTCTCCTTGCTAATTTTTGCCCAATTCTTTCCTGGTTTCAGAGTTTTTCGCTCATTTCTAACCCATTTTTCCCCATTTCTATCTAATAGAAACCGTTTTTCTCCCCGTTTGCTTTGCATTCTTGTTACTTTCAAATATGTTTTAAGCCACTTTTGGCCATTACTAACCCTTTTGTTATTTCCATTTTCTAAGTCGTTTTAAGCATTTTTTGGTTTCTTTTCCTAACCCAAATTTCTCAATTTCTAACCATTTTTAAGTTATTTTTCCCCATTCCTAACCCATTTTTGTCAAGTTCTAACCCCTTTTAATCCATTCTTGGCAGTTTCTATCTTATTTTTGCCACGTTTCGACCCCTTGTAAGCTTTTTTTTTTTCTTTTCTTGCTAATTTCTGCCCAATTCTTTCCGGGTTTCAGAGTTTTTCCCTCATTTCTAACACATTTTGCCCCATTTCTATCAAATTTAAACCGGTTTTCCCTCGTTTGCTTTGCATTCTTGTTACTTTCTGTCCTGGGTTCAGCAGTAGCAGTCATGTTTTTTCCTTTGTGTTAACTGGTGCAGTGCTGTGTTTTGACTTCTAGTTTGAGAACAGTGTTGGTGAAGCCGATGTTGTCGGTTGTTGCTAAGTGATGTTTACCCTGACCAAGGACTCTGTGAGGCTCATGCTCTGCCAGGGAGGAGGGGAAGCTGTGAGGAAGCAGAGACGGGGCGCCTGACCCGGGCTAGCCGGGGAGGCATTCCATACCACAGCACGTCATGCCCGGGGTGGGGGGTAACTGGGAGTTACCCGGAAGGACAGGGGCTTCCGGGTGGAACTCGTTTTCTTGGCCGGTGGTATCGTATTCTCTTCCCTTGTTATTTTCCCTTATCATTATTTTAGCTGATATTAGCGGTGGTGATTTGTTGCTGGACTGTTCTTGTCTGAACCCGTAGGAGTTGCACTCTCTCGCTCCTCCTCCCCGTTCCTCCGGGTGCGGGGAAGGGGAGAGCCCCGGTGCAGGGGGGGGGGGAGACGGACACGGACCTTGATTGTTGTCAGCTCGGCACCACTCACTGGGAGTGAGTGAACAAGTTACCTGACTGGGTTTAAACCACGACAGTTCTTTTTGGCGCCCAACGTGGGGCACGAGGGGTTGAGATAAGAACAGATCTGACTGGATTGATAGTCACTCGTCACAATGCTGATTTATTGGCTCTCAAGGTTTTTCCTCTTGATCTCACAGTTTCAGTATACCATATCTTACGTCCATCCGGTATTGGCTGTATTAGTGTTTTTCAAGTGTGGGGCTTGGGCTAAGGTTTTTATCCCATTGTACTTTATGGTAATGATTTGTAATACAATAGAATCATTGATCATGAAACTGATCTGGCTTTTGTTCCCAGTGTGGTCACCACCTTTATACTTTGGGAGGTATATGATGGAGGTGCTTAGCAATTACACATCTTTTTTCTCCTTCTCAGGTGCTCAACCTGTGAAGGAGATATCCTTTTACCCTCCTAGTCGTCCCCCCAGACCATTTACATTTGAGAGTTTTGAATTTTTTGAATGGCCTTTTAATGCTGTTGAGACTTGTTTGCTGATGGTGATGGGAATCACCATGCTAACACGCATACAGAGTGTGTTTTGCCCACTACTGATTTCAAGAGTTAAGCAGATTCAGGTTTGGGTCTTGTCTGGGGTCAAACGACGATGTAGGAGGACCGAGAGATTTTCCCAGAGGCTGGACAGCCATGAGTGGCAGGGTGTGTGGGATAGTATGGGCAAGTATCTAGGTCAGTGGGCCCCTCCAGTATTTTGGAATTTCACTACCGAACAACTGCAAAATCCAGAAGAATTAGTAAAACACTTAAATGAGGTGTGTGGTCATTCTGGCCATACCAGAGATGGACAAATCACGGCAACGTGCTGGGGCTTGGCCTATGCTTACAGGGCCTTGTTCAACACTATCCAGCACCTTCAAAAGGAAAAGAATGTCGGCGGATTTGAGGGCAAAGTGACAGTCGCTACTCAAACTTTGGCTGCAATGAACTGTGCAGCTACCCCAGTGGCAAGTACAGCAGCTGCTCAAACTTCAACTGCAACAGACAGCGCGGTTACCCCAGCTCCAAGCACGGTAGCTACACCACCCCCAGCAACAAGTACAGTCGCTACTCAAACCGCAGTGATAATCACTGCAGCCAAACCAGAGGACCAATTCGTACCAATATCAGTTGCCCCTGTACGCAAGAGAACAAGCAAAAAGGAGGCAAAAAGGGTGAAGCGAGATGAAGAACCAATGAATTCACCACCCGGTCCAGAATCTGATCAGGAGTCATCATCGCATGACGAAGAAGAAGAAGAAGAAGAGGTAACTTCTCGACCTCGGACCTCAACCGAGCTGCGGAATATGCGAAAAGATTTTACCCGTCAACCAGGGGAGCACATCATCACCTGGTTACTCCGATGCTGGGACAATGGGGCCGATGGTCATGAACTAGAAGGTACAGAAGCCAAGCAGCTGGGATCACTTGCTAGAGAAGGGGGAATTGACAAAGCAATTGCAAGAGAGAAAAAGTCCCTCAGCCTTTGGAGGCGGCTCTTGGCAGCTGTGAAAGAAAGGTTTCCGTACAAGGACGATGTTACGAGTCGTTCGGCCAAGTGGACTACTATAGACAAAGGCATCCAGTCTCTGAGGGAATCGGCCATCGTAGAGATGATCTATCACATCAAGCCGAATAACGGGGATACACCTATAGATCCAGATGAAGTTGAATGTACACGACCCATGTGGCGAAAACTTACACGGAATGCACCGTCATCATATGCCCGTTCATTGGCAGCAGTGACCTGGAATGACATAGTACCACTAACAGTGGATGAAATGGTTCATAAACTCCGAGAGTTCGAAGACAATCTCACTCCTTCCATTATCTCAGCTGTGAAAAAACTGTCCCAGGACCTCGACAAATTGAGGGACGATGTATCTGATTTATCCAGCTCCTCACGTGTACCAACACACGTCTCAGCTATTAACAAAAGACGTCCTATTGTTCGAGAGAGGAGATACAGAAGGTACACGCCACGGGGTACCCTATGGTTTTACCTGCTGGATCACGGAGAAGACATGACAAAGTGGGATGGAAAACCTACTTCAGCTTTGGAGGAACGGGTGAGTGAACTGAAGAGGGGAGCAAGGGCCAAGACTGATCGTCCCATGAGAGCTACGGCTTCAGTCTCTGGTGAGCAGTTTCCCAGATGGAGTGGAAGAGCTGATTTTACTCCAGCTCCTGTGATAACGAAGAATAATCCCTTTCAACACGACTTAAGTGTCCAATGCTGTGACGACCATTAGAGGGGCCCTGCCTCCAGCCAGGTGGAGGTAGGGGACAATCGGATTTACTGGACTGTGTGGATCAGATGGCCTGGCACATCAGTCCCACAGAAGTATAAGGCTCTAGTAGATACCGGTGCACAGTGTACCCTGATGCCATCAAGCTGTCAAGGGGTGGAACCCATCTATATTTCTGGAGTAACAGGAGGATCCCAAGAGTTGACTGTGCTGGAGGCTGAAATCAGCCTGACTGGGAGGGAGTGGCAAAAGCACCCTATTGTGACTGGTCCAGAGGCTCCATGCATCCTCGGCATAGACTACCTCAAGAGAGGGTACTTCAAAGACCCAAAAGGGTACCGGTGGGCTTTTGGTATTGCTGCTTTGGAGACTGAGGAAATTGAGCAGCTGTCCACCTTGCCTGGTCTCTCAGAAGATCCCTCTGCTGTGGGGTTGCTGAAAGTTGAAGAACAACAAGTGCCAATTGCGACCACAACAGTGCACCGGCGGCAATATCGCACCAACCGAGACTCCCTGATTCCCATCCATCAGCTGATCCGTAGACTGGAGAGTCAGGGGGTGATCAGCAGGACCCGCTCACCCTTCAATAGCCCCATATGGCCAGTGCGAAAGTCTAATGGAGAATGGAGACTAACAGTAGACTATCGTGGCCTGAATGAAGTCACACCACCATTGAGTGCTGCCGTACCGGACATGCTAGAACTTCAGTATGAACTAGAGTCAAAGGCAGCCAAGTGGTATGCCACGATTGATATTGCCAATGCATTTCTCTCCATTCCTTTGGCAGCAGAGTGCAGGCCACAGTTTGCTTTTACTTGGAGGGGTGTCCAGTTCACTTGGAACCGACTGCCCCAGGGGTGGAAACACAGCCCTACCATTTGCCATGGACTGATCCAGACTGCACTGGAACAGGGGCAAGCTCCAGAACACCTGCAATACATTGATGACATTATTGTGTGGGGCGATACAGCGGAAGAAGTCTTTGAGAAAGGGAGGAAAATAATCCAAATCCTGCTGAAAGCCGGTTTTGCCATAAAACGGAGTAAGGTCAAGGGACCTGCACAGGAGATTCAATTTTTGGGAATAAAATGGCAAGATGGACGTAGACAGATCCCCACAGATGTGATCAACAAGATAACAGCAATGTCTCCACCAACTAATAAGAAAGAAACGCAAGCTTTCTTGGGTGCAGTGGGGTTCTGGAGAATGCACATCCCAAATTACAGTTCGATTGTAAGCCCTCTCTATCATGTGACCCGGAAGAAGAATGATTTTAAATGGGGCCCTGAGCAGCAACAAG
This sequence comes from Pezoporus wallicus, assembly GCF_028554395.1. NCBI lineage: Eukaryota > Metazoa > Chordata > Aves > Psittaciformes > Psittacidae > Pezoporus > Pezoporus wallicus. The sequence continues at coordinate 14,846 of NW_026636014.1, forward strand.
CCTTTGAGCAAATTAAACGCGAGATAGTTCATGCGGTAGCCCTTGGACCAGTCCGGACCGGGCCAGATGTAAAAAATGTGCTGCACACTGCAGCTGGGGAGAACGGTCCTACCTGGAGCCTCTGGCAGAAAGCTCCAGGGGAGACTCGAGGTCGGCCCCTCGGCTTTTGGAGTCGGGGATACAAAGGATCTGAGGCCAGCTATACCCCAACTGAGAAAGAGATACTGGCAGCCTATGAAGGGGTTCGAGCTGCTTCGGAAGTGATTGGCACTGAAGCACAGCTCCTCCTGGCACCCCGGCTGCCCGTGCTGGGCTGGATGTTCAAAGGCAGGGTCTCCTCTACACAGCATGCAACTGATGCTACATGGAGTAAATGGGCTGCACTAATTACACAACGAACTCGAATAGGAATTCCCAGTCGTTCATGCATTCTAGAAGTCATCATGGACTGGCCAGAGGGCAAAGATTTCGGAATGTCACCAGAGGAGGAGGTGGTGCGTGCTGAAGAGGCCCCACCATATAATAAACTGTCAGAAAGTGAAAAGCAGTATGCCTTGTTTACTGATGGCTCTTGCCGTATTGTGGGAAAGCATCGGAGATGGAAGGCAGCTGTATGGAGTCCTGGACGACAAGTTGCAGAAACTGCTGAAGGAGAGGGTGAATCGAGTCAATTTGCCGAGGTGAAAGCCATCCAGCTGGCCCTAGACATTGCTGAACGAGAAAAGTGGCCAGTACTTTATCTCTATACTGACTCATGGATGGTGGCAAATGCCCTGTGGGGGTGGTTGAAGCAATGGAAGCAGAACAACTGGCAACGCAGAGGTAAACCCATCTGGGCTGCTGCACTGTGGAAAGATATTGCTGCCCAGGTGCAGAACCTGGTGGTGAAGGTACGTCATGTAGATGCCCATGTACCCAAGAGTCGGGCCACTGAGGAACACCAGAACAACCAACAAGTGGATAAAGCGGCTAAGATTGAAGTGGCTCAGATGGACTTAGATTGGCAACATAAAGGTGAATTATTTTTGGCCCGGTGGGCCCATGACACTTCAGGCCATCAGGGCAGAGATGCAACATATAGATGGGCCCGTGACCGAGGGGTGGACTTAACAATGGACACTATTGCCCAGGTTATTCATGAGTGTGAAACATGTGCTGCAATTAAACAAGCCAAGCGGTTAAAGCCTCTTTGGTATGGAGGACGATGGTTGAAGTATAAATATGGGGAGGCCTGGCAGATTGACTATATCACACTGCCACCAACCCGCCAAGGCAAGCGCCATGTGCTTACCATGGTGGAAGCAACCACCGGGTGGCTGGAAACATACGCTGTGCCCCATGCCACTGCCCGGAACACCATCCTGGGCCTTGAGAAACAGATTTTGTGGCGACACGGCACCCCAGAGAGAATTGAGTCAGACAATGGGACTCATTTCCAGAATAACTTTATAGATATTTGGGCCAAAGAGCATGGCATTGAGTGGGTATATCACATCCCCTACCATGCACCAGCCTCTGGGAAAATCGAACGGTACAATGGGCTGTTAAAAACTACACTGAGAGTGATGGGTGGGGGAACTTTCAAGCACTGGGATACACATTTACCAAAGGCCACCTGGTTGGTCAACACCAGAGGATCTGCCAACAGGGCTGGCCCAGCCCAGTCAGAACTTTTACATATTGTAGAGGGGGACAAAGTTCCCGTGGTGCATATGAAGAATTTGCTGGGGAAGACAGTCTGGGTTATTCCTGCTTCAGGTAAAGGCAAACCCACTCGTGGGATTGCTTTTGCTCAGGGACCTGGATATACTTGGTGGGTAATGCGGGAAGATGGGGAAGTCCGATGTATACCTCAAGGGGATTTGATTTTAGGGGAAAACAGCCAGTGAACTCAATTGTATGCCGTTGCCTGCTGTGTAATGCTTTTATAGCCCATCAACTAGATGTCTCCAGGTCACCAGCGACTGGGAGTGAGTGAACAAGTTACCTGACTGGGTTTAAACCACGACATTTTCCTAACCCAAATTTCTCAATTTCTAAGCATTTTTAAGTTATTTTTCCCCTTTCCTAACCCATTTTTGTCAAGTTTTAACCCCTTTTAAACAATTTCTGGCCATTTCTATCCTTTTTTTGCCACGTTTCAACCCCTTTTAAGCTTTTTTTTTTTTTTTCTCCTTGCTATCTTTTGCCCAATTCTGTCCTGGTTTCAGAGTTTTTCTCTCATTTCTAACCCATTTTTCCCCATTTCTATCAAATTGAAACCGGTTTCCCCCCCGTTTGCTATGCATTCTTGTTACTTTCTTAAACGTTTTAAGCCACTTTTGGCCATTGCTAACCCTTTTTTTATTTCCATTTTCTAAGTCGTTTTAAGCATTTTTTGGTTTCTTTTCCTAACCCAAATTTCTCAATTGTCCTGGGTTCAGCAGTAGCAGTCATTTTCCTCTTTCTTGGTAGCTGGTGCAGTGCAGTGTTTTGACTTTCAGCTCGGGAACAGAGCTGATAGCGATGTTTTGGTTTGGCCAAGGACTTTGTGAGCCTCATGCTCTGCCAGGGAGGAGGGGAAGCCGGGAGGAAGCAGAGACAGGACACCTGACCCAAACTGACCAAAGAGGTATATTTATAACCATTTTTAAGTTATTTTTCCCCTTTCCTAACCCACTTTTGTCAAGTTCTAACCCCTTTTAATCCATTTTTGGCAGTTTCTATCCTATTTTTGCCACGTTTAAACTCCTTTTAAGCTTTTTTTTTCCTTGCTAATTTTTGCCCAATTCCTTCCTGGTTTCAGAGATTTTCACTCATTTCTAACCCATTTTTCCCCATTTCTATCAAATTTAAACCAGTTTTTCCCCCGTTTGCTTTGCATTCTTGTTACTTTCAAATATGTTTTAAGCCACTTTTGGCCATTACTAACCCTTTTTTTATTTCCATTTTCTAAGTCGTTTTAAGCATTTTTTGGTTTCTTTTCCTAACCCATATTTCTCAATTTCTAACCATTTTTAAGTTATTTTTCCCCTTTCCTAACCCATTTTTGTCAAGTTCTAACCCCTTTTAATCCATTTTTGGCAGTTTCTATCTTATTTTTGCCACGTTTCGACCCCTTGTAAGCTTTTTTTTTTATTTTCTTGCTAATTTTTGCCCAATTCTTTCCTGGTTTCAGAGTTTTTCGCTCATTTCTAACCCATTTTTCCCCATTTCTATCAAATTTAAACCTGTTTTTCCCCCGTTTGCTATGCATTCTTGTTACTTTCTTAAACGTGAGCCACTTTTGGCCATTACTAACCCTTTTTTTATTTCCATTTTCTAAGTCGTTTTAAGCATTTTTTGGTTTCTTTTCCTAACCCAAATTTCTCAATTTCTAACCATTTTTAAGTTATTTTTCCCCTTTCCTAACCCATTTTTGTCAAGTTCTAACCCCTTTTAATCCATTTTTGGCAGTTTCTATCCTATTTTTGCCACGTTTCAACCCCTTGTAAGCTTTTTTTTTTTTTTTCCATGCTAATTTTTGCCCAATTCTTTCCTGGTTTCAGAGTTTTTCGCTCATTTCTAACCCATTTTTCCCCATTTCTATCAAATTTAAACCAGTTTTCCCCCCGTTTGCTATGCATTCTTGTTACTTTCTTAAACGTTTTAAGCCACTTTTGGCCATTACTAACCCTTTTTTTATTTCCATTTTCTAAGTCGTTTTAAGCATTTTTTGGTTTCTTTTCCTAACCCAAATTTCTCAATTTCTAACCATTTTTAAGTTATTTTTCCCCTTTCCTAACCCATTTTTGTCAAGTTCTAACCCCTTTTAATCCATTTTTGGCAGTTTCTATCCTATTTTTGCCACGTTTCAACCCCTTTTAAGCTTTTTTTTTTTTTTTTTTTCCATGCTAATTTTTGCCCAATTCTTTCCTGGTTTCAGAGTTTTTCGCTCATTTCTAACCCATTTTTCCCCATTTCTATCAAATTGAAACCAGTTTTCCCCCCGTTTGCTATGCATTCTTGTTACTTTCTTAAACGTTTTAAGCCACTTTTGGCCATTACTAACCCTTTTTTTATTTCCATTTTCTAAGTCGTTTTAAGCATTTTTTCGTTTCTTTTCCTAACCCAAATTTCTCAATTTCTAACCATTTTTAAGTTATTTTTCCCCTTTCCTAACCCATTTTTGTCAAGTTCTAACCCCTTTTAATCCATTTTTGGCAGTTTCTATCCTATTTTTGCCACGTTTAAACTCCTTTTAAGCTTTTTTTTTCCTTGCTAATTTTTGCCCAATTCTTTCCTGGTTTCAGAGTTTTTTGCTCATTTCTAACCCATTTTTCCCCATTTCTATCAAATTTAAACCAGTTTTTCCCCCGTTTGCTATGCATTCTTGTTACTTTCTTAAACGTTTTAAGCCACTTTTGGCCATTACTAACCCTTTTTTTATTTCCATTTTCTAAGTCGTTTTAAGCATTTTTTGGTTTCTTTTCCTAACCCAAATTTCTCAATTTCTAACCATTTTTAAGTTATTTTTCCCCTTTCCTAACCCATTTTTGTCAAGTTCTAACCCCTTTTAATCCATTTTTGGCAGTTTCTATCCTATTTTTGCCACGTTTCAACCCCTTTTAAGCTTTTTTTTTTTTTTTTTCCATGCTAATTTTTGCCCAATTCTTTCCTGGTTTCAGAGTTTTTCGCTCATTTCTAACCCATTTTTCCCCATTTCTATCAAATTGAAACCAGTTTTCCCCCCGTTTGCTATGCATTCTTGTTACTTTCTTAAATGTTTTAAGCCACTTTTGGCCATTACTAACCCTTTTTTTATTTCCATTTTCTAAGTCGTTTTAAGCATTTTTTGGTTTCTTTTCCTAACCCAAATTTCTCAATTTCTAACCATTTTTAAGTTATTTTTCCCCTTTCCTAACCCATTTTTGTCAAGTTCTAACCCCTTTTAATCCATTTTTGGCAGTTTCTATCCTATTTTTGCCACGTTTCAACCCCTTTTAAGCTTTTTTTTTTTTTCCTTGCTAATTTTTGCCCAATTCTTTCCTGGTTTCAGAGTTTTTCGCTCATTTCTAACCCATTTTTCCCCATTTCTATCAAATTGAAACCAGTTTTCCCCCCGTTTGCTATGCATTCTTGTTACTTTCTTAAACGTTTTAAGCCACTTTTGGCCATTACTAACCCTTTTTTTATTTCCATTTTCTAAGTCGTTTTAAGCATTTTTTGGTTTCTTTTCCTAACCCAAATTTCTCAATTTCTAACCATTTTTAAGTTATTTTTCCCTTTCCTAACCCATTTTTGTCAAGTTCTAACCCCTTTTAATCCATTTTTGGCAGTTTCTATCCTATTTTTGCCACGTTTCAACCCCTTTTAAGCTTTTTTTCTTCCATGCTAATTTTTGCCCAATTCTTTCCTGGTTTCAGAGTTTTTGGCTCATTTCTAACCCATTTTTCCCCATTTCTATCAAATTGAAACCAGTTTTCCCCCCGTTTGCTATGCATTCTTGTTACTTTCTTAAACGTTTTAAGCCACTTTTGGCCATTACTAACCCTTTTTTTATTTCCATTTTCTAAGTCGTTTTAAGCATTTTTTCGTTTCTTTTCCTAACCCAAATTTCTCAATTTCTAACCATTTTTAAGTGATTTTTCCCCTTTCCTAACCCATTTTTGTCAAGTTCTAACCCCTTTTAATCCATTTTTGGCAGTTTCTATCCTATTTTTGCCACGTTTCAACCCCTTTTAAGCTTTTTTTTCCTTTTCCTTGCTAATTTTTGCCCAATTCTTTCCTGGTTTCAGAGTTTTTCGCTCATTTCTAACCCATTTTTCCCCATTTCTATCAAATTTAAACCAGTTTTCCCCCTGTTTGCTATGCATTCTTGTTACTTTCAAATATGTTTTAAGCCACTTTTGGCCATTACTAACCCTTTTTTTATTTCCATTTTCTAAGTCGTTTTAAGCATTTTTTCGTTTCTTTT
>NW_026636017.1:0-2056 GCF_028554395.1 Pezoporus wallicus
ACTGCTCACTTTCACACAGGAAAAGCATTTGAATGGAATCAGTCCAGAGCCTGCTCTCTGCTGCGCAGCAACACAGTCAGCACAGAATGAGCAGTGGCATCTGCTCCCACGGCAGAAGGACCAGCAGGGAAAGCTAGTGCTGGGCCTCTTCAGCACACAAGCAGCTTTGCAACGGTGTCACCATCATTGCAGTCTCTCCTCGGTTTCATACCTAAAAGTCCATTTGAATCCAAATTCTCAGGTGGTGTCTCTCAGCTGCCCAGCAGTACAGTGAGTACAGCACGAACGTTTGGCCTCTGCTCCCACAGCAGAAGAGCCAGGATTGAAAGCTGGTGCTGGGCCTGTTCAGCACACAATCACCTTTACATCGGTGCCTCCATCGTTGCTTTCACTGCTCACATTCATACAGGAAAAGCATTTGAATGGAATCAGTCCAGAGCCTGCTCTCTGCAGCGCAGTAACACAGTCAGCACAGAATGAACAGTGGCATCTGCTCCCACAGCAGAAGGACCAGCAGGGAAAGCTAGTGCTGGGCCTCTTCAGCACACAAGCAGCTTTGCAACTGTGTCACCATCATTGCAGTCTCTCCTCGGTTTCATACCTAAAAGTCCATTTGAATCCAAATTCTCAGGTGGTCTCTCACAGCTGCCAAGAAGCTCAGTGTGTATGAAGCTCAGAGAAATGGACTTTAGGTATGATGACACAAGCGGTGTCATCATCATTGCATTCTCTCCTCGGTTTCATACCTAAACGTCCATTTGAATCCAAATTCTAGGGTGGTCTCTCTAAGCTGCCCAGTAGCAGAGTGAGTACAGCACGAACATTTGGCCTCTGTTCCCACAGCAGAAAAGCCAGGATTGAAAGCTGGTGCTGGACCTGTTCAGCACACAATCACCTTTACATTGGTGCCTCCATCGCTGATTTCACTGCTCACTTTCATACAGGAAAAGCATTTGAATGGAATCAGTCCAGAGCCTGCTCTCTTCTGGCAGCAACACAGTCAGCACAGAATGAACAGTGGACTCTGCTAACACAGCAGAAGGACCAGCAGGGAAAGCTAGTGCTGGGCCTCTTCAGCACACAAGCAGCTTTGCAACGGGGTCACCATCATTGCAGTCTCTCCTCGGTTTCATACCTAAAAGTCCATTTGAATCCAAATTCTCAGGTGGTGTCTCTCAGCTGCCCAGCAGCACAGTGAGTACAGCACGAACGTTTGGCCTCTGCTCCCACAGCAGAAGAGCCAGGATTGAAAGCTGGTGCTGGACCTGTTCAGCACACAATCACCTTGACATTGGTGCATCCATCGTTGCTTTCACTGCTCACTTTCATACAGGAAAAGCATTTGAATGGAATCAGTCCAGAGCCTGCTCTCTGCTGCGCACCAACACAGTCAGCACAGAATGAACAGTGGACTCTGCTAACACAGCAGAAGGACCAGCAGGGAAAGCTAGTGCTGGGCCTCTTCAGCACACAAGCAGCTTTGCAACAGTGTCACCATCATTGCAGTCTCTCCTCGGTTTCATACCTAAAAGTCCATTTGAATCCAAATTCTCAGGTGGTCTCTCTCAGCTGCCCCGCAGCACAGTGAGCACAGCACGAACGTTTGGCCTCTGCTCCCACAGCAGAAGAGCCAGGATTGAAAGCTGGTGCTGGACCTGTTCAGCACACAATCACCTTTACATTGGTGCCTCCATCGTTGCTTTCACTGCTCACATTCATACAGGAAAAGCATTTGAATGGAATCAGTCCAGAGCCTGCTCTCTGCTGCGCAGCAACACAGTCAGCACAGAATGAACAGTGGCATCTGCTCACACGGCAGAAGGATCATTGTTGGAGTCGCGGGAGACAAGCCTCATGCTCTCATGGTCAGCAAGTCTCGTTTATTTAGCAAGATACAACCCCTTTTATAGCCTGCAGTGTTAGATACATTTCCTGCTAGGATACAGCAAAATCATTGGTCAGCCCGTGCTGACGCAGGGGCCTCCCAAGTCAACATGCCTCGACATGTCCCGGCTTGTCCCAGCTTGCCCAAGCATTACCGTTGCGCTATCTCAGC